>NW_026776181.1:16732500-16735000 GCF_947086385.1 Phlebotomus argentipes | reverse complement strand
TGAGAGCGAAATGGAATTTTTGGGCGAAATGGGTGAAATTGTTGATGGAAAATGAGAAACACTCGATTACTTGAGCATATGTCGATTTCGAGGCGAAAAATCACTAAAATCCAATTTGGGAAAATGGAGGAAAATGTTGCAGGACGCTTGCAAATATAATCATTAATTGGAAAGAGGAAGAAAAAGCAGGATTTTGTGGGGGAAAATGCGGAATTGACGGATTAAAGTCCGATTGATTGCATATCGCCAAAATGTCGGTTGAATCTTCCATCTGCAATTTCGCCAATTTCTCCACAAATTCCAAACGGAATGGAATAATTTTCGGGAATTGGATCAATCGATAGTCACTCTATCGAAGGAGTGCAGATTTGCAAGCGAGTGTTTCGATGCGTTTAAGATTTTCGGGTACTTTTTCGAGCGGAGTGAAAAATTGCGCGCAGATTCATCCAAAATTGTGGTTCCACTAAATGGGTGACGGTTGCTAAGGAGGTGAAAAGTGGGATTTTGCGGCATTATTCTCGAGATTAGTATCCAAGATCTTCAGAAATGGCAGAAGAGACATCAGTCGAAGCAGTGGCAGCGTCCGCGACCTCATCTCCAGCGGGGAAGAAGGCGAAGGCGGCCAAGAGCGGCGCCGCGAAGAAGCCACGCGTGAAGCCGACGCACCCGAAGACCTCTGAGATGGTGACGAACGCCATCAAGAACCTGAAGGAGCGCGGCGGCTCCTCGCTGCAGGCCATCAAGAAGTACGTGGCGGCCAACTACAAGGTGGACGCCGAGAAGCTGGCGCCCTTCATCCGCAGATACCTGAAGTCCGCCGTGACGAGCGGCGCGCTGGTGCAGACGAAGGGCAAGGGCGCATCCGGATCGTTCAAGCTGGCCGGCGCGCCGAGCAAGAGCGAGAAGCCCGTGGCGAAGAAGCCGCGCGGCCCGTCCAAGAAGACGTCGGCCGGCGAGAAGAAGGTGAAGAAGAGCCCAGCGTCGCCCAATAAAAACCCAGCACGGCGGCGGCCAAGGAAGGCCGTGGCGGCCGTAGAAGCCCAGCGGCGAGAAAGAAGGCCGCGAAGAGCCGCGTTCCGGACTCGTAAGAAGAAGGTGGCGCCCAAGCAGAAGCCCACGAAGGCGTCCGCGAAGTCGGCGGGCACGAAGCCGAAGGTGCCGAAGCCCAAGAAGACGGGATCGCCGAAGAAGGCCGCGGCGCCGAAGAAGACGGCGGCCAAGAAGAAGTAAAGCAGCAGCTCAGCGTCTTCCATCATCTTTCCCACATTGGGACCCCAGAAAAACAGCCCTTCTCAGGGCTATCAAGACATGCGTAAAGAATTGCCATGAAAACCTTTCCATAATTTATTGCCTCGCGCAAGCGAAGCCTTTGGGGGGATAAATATATTTATTTATTTTGTGTACAAATGCTTTGGACCGCAGCCCAGGAAAAAGCATGCAGGACTCAGTTTTGAATTCCTCCAGCTCTTAGAAGTGGTAAATTAGAATAAAATGAATTGATTTTGCGCCGGGAGCAAAGTTTGGCACGTTGCCAAGACTGTTTGATTAGGATTTGCGGGATTTCAATTTGAGAAACATGCGAATCTGAGGCAAATTCTCATATTTAATGGCTTTGCAAGTGAGTCATTTCATTTGTCATCAAGAATCGAGACGTATTTTGTCATGCATTTATTGATAAAATGTTTTATTTATTTTTTGAATAAATTCTCAATGCGAGAATGGTTTTGAGGCTCATCGGAAATTCTCTATGGAATGCTTTTGTCGCCCTGAAAAGGGCGTTTTTTTGCTGGCGAGTTTGCAGTTGACGAGCGATTTATGTCTTCTTCTCGGTCTTCTTGGGCAGCAGCACGGCCTGGATGTTGGGCAGCACGCCGCCCTGCGCGATCGTGACGCCGGACAGAAGCTTGTTCAGCTCCTCGTCGTTGCGGATGGCCAGCTGCAGATGGCGCGGGATGATCCTGGTCTTCTTGTTGTCACGGGCAGCGTTGCCGGCCAACTCGAGCACTTCGGCGGCCAGATACTCCATCACGGCGGCCAAGTAGACTGGCGCCCCGGCGCCAACGCGCTCAGCGTAGTTTCCCTTGCGCAGCAGACGGTGGATTCTGCCCACGGGGAACTGAAGCCCGGCGCGGTTGGAGCGCGTCTTCGCCTTTCCCTTCACTTTTCCTCCCTTTCCGCGTCCAGACATTTCGGCAAGTTGTTTTACTTTCGACGAACTGAAGTCACACGAAGTTAACTCGATGCGAGCTCAAGACAGAGTAATGAAAAATTGGCGGCCTCATCCCGCTTTTATATACTGCAGCTGCCCGAGAATTCCGGACTGCCGTCGACCTCGATTCGCCTCGGCGAGCAGCGCAGCACGATGCTTTGCGCGTGCGAGAGCGAGACGGAGTGCGAGCGAGTGCGAAGAGCGACCGAAGCGTCCCTGTCCGTCTGGGGAAATCGTGCCCATAAAACCGAGAGACACCCATCAAACGGCACAGTTTCGATCGCAACTCCA